>NC_058416.1:41093057-41116715 GCF_002201575.2 Neomonachus schauinslandi | reverse complement strand
GAAGAAGAAGAAGAAGAAGAAGAAGAAGAAGAAGAAGAAGAAGAAGGCTGTCTCCTTTTAAGAAGAGTGCAAATAAAACCCCCAGAGAAATCTCTCTCCAGATTACACAGCATGAAAGTGTTTTCATTCAAAAATTATTTCAAAGATCATCCCCAGGATGTTAGAATATCATAATAAAGAGACATCTTTGCAGTTTAAAGTGCTCAACTGACACTGAACTGTGCTGAGATTCCCCAGGCACTACCAGCATGACTTCCTGCTCTCCGTATCTATTTTTCCTTCTCCTCCCCTCTCCACAGGGTGCTCAGTGAGAGACCGGAAGGGCAGGTGAAAAGGAAAGGGAAAGAGTCTGTGCTAACTCTTCCTGCTGCCTCTGCTTGGGCAGTGGTTATAACATCTCTCCCCCTTACCCATGACTACAACTCCTGTCAGATCATGGTTCTTGACTCTTGGGTCAGAGGAACACTCTCCCATCCATGTGCCTTCAGACCTGAAGCTGTTAATAGTTTCCCACTCTCTTGACAGTCTCTGGTGCTTACTCTTCTTTTTGTATTCCATGACCCTGACCATGCTTCTGTAAGTAGCCCCTTCTGTTAAGGTCTCTTGAACCATCTGAGTTGGATACAGTTCCTTTCTAGGACCCTGACTGACACACTAGAAGTTTCGTGTAAATCCTGAGAAGACACCACTCAAGGTTTGTTCAGTCAGGACCCTTGTTTTCTTTAAAACTGCTTTGTTTCTTCATTGAAGATTTTGCTTATTCTGGATTCATCTGTGAATCACAGAAAGACTTAATAGTAGTTCTAGAAAGTTTTAAGGAAAATAAACAAATTGCTTCTAATAGGAGACAGCAGGAACCTGATGGAATTAGCAAGGCCCAATTCCAACTTGTACCTTGTGTTAAAATTGTTCCTAGCATACTGTGCTAATACCATGGCTAGTTGTGAATTGCTGCCCTAAACACTGAGGCCAAGTTCATTTCTGTCTCATATTATGAATGTGTTATTTTCACAGGGTGCAATAAAAATTACTCCCAGGGTGCACACGAAGTCTGAATAGCAAATTGCCCCCCAGACAGGCTTATCCTCAACTTACAATTTTGCAGGCTTTACCTCTCATAGTGATCAATATCATGACACCATGTACGGCTTGGGTCATTCCACAGTGTAGCCTCCATACTTCAGAAGTCAGACAGTGGAAAAACACTTACTGTGCTATGAAAATCATGTCCTTTGACAGCCTGATTAATGAATGTTTTTGTCATATAGAATAAAGATGCAGACAGTGAGTATCAGGAATTAATCTTATAAATATAGACACACACACATAACCTTTCTAAAAGAAGAGGTAATTGCGAAAGACATTTTTGGCAATACAAAAGCAGTAACTCACAAAGTGAACTCATTTAAATTAATGAAAATTCCAGGGGATTAGAAGGACAATTTCCATCAATTAGAGGGTCAGAGGGTGAAGTAGGACTAAGTAAAAATATGAGCGTGGGGTCATGGGTCCAGACCCATTTCGTTAAAAAGGTTCCTAACACTGGATGGAGCACATTGTAGGTTCAATGAATGAGCGTCTTACTGAAAAAAGACCTTTAAAGTGACCTAGAAAAAAATTAAAACCAAGCGTTACAATAAACTCCAGGAAGTCCATACCTCATCTAGGTCACATAATTAAAGCAAACTTTGTCAAAAGAAGCCTTTTCTAATTGTTTTATTATTATTTTTTTATTTTTTGTTTTGACTTGGCAGCAAATTTCTTTTTTCTACACATTCTAATAAATACTGTCAAGTTACTGAGGACTTTCTTAAACTTAAGGTGAGAGCTGCTTTTTCATTTTTGAACCAATATCATACCTTGTACTTTGTAGCTAGCATTTACTGTTTTCATGTAATTGCATTTAGTGCACTATGAACCACAGGCTAACACTTAGCCTGGTGCTGAGGATGTTTGCCCCGCCCTCAAGAGAGGCATCCTCTACAGGAAGAGAAACGTTACTTCGACAAATTAGTCCACTAGAATGTTACACGGTACACAGAAAAAGAGAACAATGGAAGAGGAACAGGTGGCGACGTATGGAGAGGCAGGTCCAGGTCAGAGAGGAAGTGAGCTGTGCAAGGCGTCTTGCAGTTGTAATGTCTAAGAAAACAGACATTTGGTCAAACATATTTTAGGCTGTGAAAGCACTATGAATGAAGGCATAGAGATCATGATGTAGCCTTGACATTGGAGCTATAGAATGACAAGTTATTTCATTTTAACTCATGTGTTCATGTATTTTGATGGAAAGAGTGATGGTGCAGGGAGAAGGGTGGTTGAAATAAAGCCAGAGAAGCCTGCAGGAACTTGACTGCATAATGGCAGAGTCCTTAATAAGGATTTTGGACTTCTTTCAAGAAGTATTTGAGGATTTCTGAAGAGTTTTGAGCTATCTGAATAGCTGTTTCCTCTCTCCTTTGAAAAATGGGAACACTAAAAAATAGTATCTACCTCACAAAAAAGATGAAGAGAGAAAAATGATATAAATCTCTTAGTTTTTTGTGACTCTCAGCTGCTACTATTACACATTTGGTGTGGAAAATTTATATCGGTCTTCTAAATGAATTCGTAATGGAATAGAAAACATCTTTGCAATGAGATAAAATAAATTCTCTACTATTAACATATGTAATTATCTTTCCTGTATCTTTTCAAACTTAGCATTTCTTAAATGCTCAAAAAGTGGGATTAGCTCAAATGGTCATTCATTCACCTTAAGTAATATTAATTTACAATGCACATGATAATAAATCCTAAATTACTACAATAAAATTTTCAGTGTTTTCTTGACATTTGAAAATCATGCAGTAGTACGATATTTTTGCAAGTTAAAGTCTATTTCCTATGAAAAGTCTAAATTTAATCATGGAATAATTCAAACAGTTTTCTAGAATTTCAGGTACTAATCCTTGCACAAGTGATGGTATAATGTTTAGTTTGTAAGACTATGGACATAATGGTGTTCAATAAGTATTTATTCAATTGAATGATATTTTTATGATATTTTAAGAGTGGTGTGAAATTTGTATTGACTTATGTAGAGCTAGAGGTCTGAATCTTTTAACATTGAAAAGATTAATTTTTATCAAGTTGACAACTGATAAAACTACACAATTGTTGTAAATCTACTGCTACCTGTCAATCGAATGTGCAGTAAATGATTTTGAGTGAAATCTGCAAAATGAGGATATCAGCATGGGCTAGAATGGCCACTTCTTGTCCAGTTTATTCAATCCATTTGGTCTTGACAATATGAGACACTCAAACTGTCAGCTGACCATATTTTGAGCTCGGGCCAGGCTCACAGCCCAATCGGGTACTCTTTAGAAACCTGTTGTTCTGGATCTATGAGGAATAAGAGTGCTGTAGCTTTAAATGTTTGTGTAACAAGGAACATGAGAAATTGACTCTTGTAAAACTCATTTTATGACTTTATCAAGAAAGGCTTTCCATAGTTCATTGGTCTTCTGTCACTCATTGGCAAAATTGCTTCCCAAGGTCAGTGTGACATGCCTCAGTATTAGAGTGCACAGCAGATGTCCTATGGTGCAAGGGATGGTAAACAGTGAAAAATTAGCTGTTATTTGGGGATGGATGCTTACTGTTATTTGCCAAGGGTTCAGATTAAATAAGTACGGTAGCTACCGTCCAAATGGATTAAAGAAAATTCCATTTGTGATTTACAAGAGAAGGAAAGAAGAGAGTATGATGGAGTTTTATTTGCATGTTTTGTTCTAAGAGATTTATGGATAAAATTTTGTCCTCAGATTTACATAAAAAGTTTCCTGACTTCATGTGCATATTAGAGCAGAAAATTGCTTTTATTTAGTGATGTTTTCCTAAAATTATACTTCAATGCAAAATTCATTAATCATAATTTTTTAAATTCATATGGATCTTAGTTACTCCAAAGTTAATCATAAATGTGTTTTTAATCAAATAATAAATAAGTAAAATTTCTCAATGCAAGTGCACTGACTCTTCCTACAAATCTTGTCACAATGTAGATGGGGAAAAAAATAACATTTCCTAGATATTCAAATGATGTCAATTTTCTTTGGGTCTAATAATGAATACTGTTGCTGTCTTTGTTAAAAAAACAGTTGGCCTAAACTTCACTTTTCTCACCTGAAAAATAAAGATAAGAATGGGCCCTCCCTCATCAGGACCCAGCAAATACATAATCAACACTCAAGTATTCATATTATTATCTCAAGAAATTGAACGGTCTCTTTTTTGTAATTGTTTGCCTTGTATTTTTACATTTTGCCTATTTGGTTGCCTAGCCAACAAAAATGTAATAGCTGCACATGCTACTTACAGATATGAAAATTTTTCTGGTATTTTCTGCCTACTGGTTTGAACTATTTGATGTCAGTTATGAGTTTTTATTAAATGAAATGAAGCATACAATCAAATGACAAACACAGAGAAAAATTGAACTTTAACCAGGCCTTATACATTGTGCCCTAGCCTAATAACTTAGTATTAGCATGAATTTTAGAAATGTATTTTTCATATTTATTTACAGTACACGTTACATTGGTCCATCTCGTTTCAACTTTCTGCTTTATCCAAAAACCTGCCAAGTTGTTTCTGGTAAATTCCAGGGAAATTGGTCTTTCTGATTTTAGTTAACATCATAGTAAATGAACTCAAACATTAATACATAAGATTAATATGGAATAAATTACACACATGCACATAAACTGTAGTTACATAAAATGAACGAACTTCCTACTCCAGTTGTCTTAAATATAAAGATCTAATCTTATGGATTTTGTTTTGTTTAATAACCAAAATAAAGGTGAGCATAAATAAAATGATGAAAGCTCAAATCCTTTGTCTTTGAGCAAATTCAAATGAATTCCATCATGGTCTCATAGTAATGAGATTTTGAATATAAAGCCTCTAGCAGTATACCAGGTAGTCACTTAGTAATACTTCCTGAGTATCTTCCAAATGGGTTCATAACCTAGGGTGCCTTAAAAATCAAGGGAAACTCACGCACAGAAAATCTGGAAGGTAATAGTCATGTCTCAAGAGGTCATTGCTTTAGAGATTATTTGAATTACAAAAAAATAAACTACCAGATCAAATCAGTGAACATTAATCTGAACTCTCTGCAAAGGGGAACTGCCCTTAATTGATGATCAGTATTTTTCGGACTATCGTTGCTATAACTGCCTATCTTCCCCCTGAAAGTGAACTCCAAAGTTGTATAGAAAGTTAAAATTTCCTTTGAAATATAAACTAGTTTTTAATATCAATCACCCCCAAAATGATTTAATGCAATTTATTTTTTTAAGATTTTATTTATTTATTTGATAGAGAGAGACACAGTGAGAGAGGGAACACAAGCAGGGGGAGTGGGAGAGGGAGAAGCAGGCTTCCCGCGGAGCAGGGAACCCGATGCGGGGGCTTGATTCCAGGACGCTGGGATCATGACCTGAGCGGAAGGCAGACGCTTAACAACTAAGCCACCCAGGCACCCCGATTTAATGCAATTTAAAAGCAGTACTTGAAAGATCACTTCACCCATACATTGAATATTACCATCAAAAAACATACTTCACTTTGGTAGGTGACAGTGGTATCTTATTATTTTAATTATAATTTTTTTGTTTGCCAGTGAAATTGTTTTTCATGTGTTCATTAGCTATCTTGATTTCTTAAGTGTAAATTACTCTTTTCCTTCCCTCATTTTTCTACCCTAGTTTTAGTGTTAATTTTATGGTACAACAAACTGTTACCTCCCAGAAAAAAAAAAGAAAAGAAAAGAAGGTAATGTAAAGAGAGTGAAGTTATAATAATTTTTTAATCTATAAATATGTTTTAAAATTTTTGTTGTCAAAATATGTCATTTCTGCTAGTTTTCAGTATTGGACATCCCTTTTGACCATATTGTGGTTGGATCAATCAAGTCTTGATTACTTATTACCTCTGAAAACAGAAAACCAGAAATTTTATAACTGGGATGAAAACCTCTGGAACAATTACTTTATATGATACCATGATGGAAAGCACTTTAATTCTTTGAAAATATTGCACATCCTTTCACATTCATATTAAGTCTTAAGATCTGCATTAGACCTCTAACTTTTCATGGATAAGGGCCTGGGTAGCATTTACCACACTTAATTTATGATTTAAAGATATAACTAACATGCGTATTTGTTATAGCCAAGAGAGAATGCACTGTCCAAACTGGGACATACAGGATGACCAATGTAACCAAAATGTGTCTCAGCTCATGGAACATGGTCACTCTAGAACAATAAATAGCAATTTAATTTAATCTTTGATTTAAATATATGTATATGTACATGTTGTCTGTGTTTTATAAGAAGGGCTTTAAAATGTATATGATATAGAAATTTTTTGTACTTCTTTTTTCCTTTACCTAAATTATGTTCCACTATTCTAGATATATAGTCTCATAACATATAACATACTTTAATGGATTAGGCACCCCTCAGAAGAGTTTCTCTCTAATGTTGGGAATGTGGTACCTAGCAAGGTCAAGATCCATGACCTCTTCAGATCACTGGGCTGCCACTTAGAACATACAACCCCAAGGAGTTAGAGTGAATTTAATTAAAACCTAGCTGATTGAAATTAATATATTATCTCTCTAACATCCCAATAGGCTAGGTCTTCATAATATAATAAAGAAACAAGATAATTTAGCCTAATCTACCAGTCTATTTATTTTTTAGTTTTTTTATTCAAGATTTTAGTTTGCCTACACTGAGTGGTGCAATAACTACTTTGATAATCTTAGGTTACCATTTTAGATATGGGACAGAAAAATAATTCATTAGAGAACATTCAGTATATATTGCTTGGTTTTTGATATTTTACCATGTTCAGATCCAGATCCAGAACTCCACAATAATAAATTGGAAACTTTGGATATTAACTCTTTCCCCTTACTAAGGTGGCTGAGAGCATTACTGTAATGGCCTAAAAGACTTAATATGCTTCTCAAACTTTCTAATTAATCAGGGACCCAAATCACAAATTATATTAAATTGCAGAGTCATAGAATCCTGTGAGAACTTTAGAAGTCATCTATTCAAACCTCCCACCAGGTGAAGCAAATGGAAGCAGTGGTTTGTTCTCAGAATGATTAACTAGCTCATTAGTTCTATAATTACCCCCCATACCTCATCTTGTTCTATGCTCTATTAATCTATCCTCTTTAACCATGTCCTTGTCACTTCCTTTAACAATATAGTTCAAACATCTGAGTTTTAAGTCTATCTATAAATATTTTCAGATAATAAAAATAAATCAAAATATTAGAATTTGAATTTACGTTATGATTTCAATGCCATGGAGCTGCTTAGTAGTTGACTTCTTGTTAGTACCTGTTAGTAGTTAGTAATAGCAGTTGTGAGTAGTCAGTTTCTAAGTCTAGTACTGTAAGATGTTAGAAAAATTGAAATATATATATATATATACATAGCAATTAAGATGCACACATATGATTTATTCTGCTCTCAGAGAAAATATAAAATTGGCACTTTGCATTATTAGGGGAATGTTTTTGTTTATTCTTCTCTTAATATTGATTAACCTTAACTTTTGGATTACTGTAGATTGAATCACATTGAACTAAAGTTAATTTTCCCCTAGGAATTTCATGCCAAATTTTATATGAAAGTATGAAATGTTATCAACAATGAGATTGTGATTTAATAACATAATTACTAAAATAATTTTATTTACATCAATTACAATATTCATAATAACATATAAATAAATACATCTTATATCTGAGAATTATTTTTAATAATTTAAGAAACAATTCATTGTTAGCCCTGGTCACAGAAGTGCCATTTTTTAAAATGGAAATAAAACTATAATTCATAATTATAAAATATTTCACTGCCATAACTTATATGGAATATGATATTCACCAAAGAGTTCAATTCAATTATGTAATTTTTCTCAATAAAAACAGAGGATTTTTATTAAATTACTATTAAATTGTCATGTGCGTGTGTGTGTGTATAAAATTACAATTACATAAAATTACAGAAGAAATTTATAAATAACCCATGATTTAAAAGAGATGGCTGCCCAATCACACAAATTCCCTGGGAATTTGACAAGCTTATTTCTAGAAAATTGATCTGGAACAGGAAAATAAAAGACAAAGACATTGGTGAACTGCCCATGAACTCATTTATAAGGCCTAGATATTGATTTGATTACTATCAAGACAATGGTCAGCATCTGGGGTACAAAATACATAAGAGAAATTTTAGTTGAAAAAATGATCTGTATTTAAATAATACATGAACTTTACAAAGTAAGATGGTACAGATAAAAAACACTATACAGCAAGTTTGTGTTTAGCCCCAACCACATTAATAAAACCCTTTTAACGTCCTCTGAACTATAGCAATAAAAAGAAGCAGGTCACAGACTGTGTCAGAGCACTAAATATTTTATTTCTCTCCCCTTTGAATAACATCTTTCTAGTGCCATAGGTGAAACTTCCCATTATTTCATCACTTTAAGCCTAGGGGCAAAAAAGCCAGGAGAAGGAGAAAAAATGTAAAGGAGAAAGGAGGTAAGGAGAGGTGAAGAAAGGACACAATATCAAAATGTTGTCTTCTTTTCTTACCTTTTCTCTCACTTTCCTCATTTTATTCCAGATATCACATATCATATTTGTAGCTGAATGTTAATTCTTCAGTAGGAAAACCAGATCCAAAAGTTGTTTGTGTGTGTGCGTGTGTGTGTGCATGTATTTCAGTAACATGAGTGGGAGGAAGAGAAAAAGAGAGAACTGAGAATAACACAGAGGCAGAGACAGAGGAACAAAAACAGAAAGACAGAAAAAAGGGGAAATTAATTGGACAATGTGTCAAAGAAGATCAAGAGCAAGACTGGGATGCTCACTCTCCACATTTATTCAGCATTGTACTGTAAGTCGAAGCCAGAGCAATTAGACAGAAAAAAAGAAATAAAAGGCATCCCCATCTAAAAGAAGTAAAATTATCTCTATTGGAAAATGATATGATTTTATATATAGAAAACCCTAAAGACTCCATTAAAATACTGTTAGAATTAATAAATGATTTCTGTAAAGTTGCAGGATATAAAATCCATACAAAAATGTGTTGCATTTCTACACACCAACCACAAACTATCAGAAAGAGAAATTTTTTTAAAAAGATATACAATTGCATTGAAAACACTAAAATACTTAGAATAAATTTAACCAAGAAGGTGAAAGACTGTACACACACACACACACACACACACACAACTTTGATGAAAGAAACTGAAAAAGATATAAATAAATGTAAAGATATTCTGTGTTCATAGACTGGAAAAATTAATATTGTTAAAATGTCCATTCTACCCAAAGCAATCTACAGATTTAATGTAATTTCTCTCAAAAATCCAATGGCATTTTTCACAGAAATACAAAAAACAATCCTAAAATTTGTATGGAAACATAAAAGGCCCTAAACAGCTAAAACAATCATGAGAAAGGAAAACAAAGCTAGAGGCATCACACTGCCTGATTTCTTTTGTTTTTATTATGTTCAGTTAGCCACCATATAGTAAGTACATCATTAGTTTTTGATGTAGTGTTCAATGATTCATTAGTTGCGTGTAACACCCAGTTGCCTGATTTCAAAATATATTACAAAGCCATAGTAATCAAAACAGAATGATAATGGCATGAAAACAGACACACAGATCAATAGGACAGAATAAGGAGCTCAGAAATAAACCCATGCATATACGGTCAATTAATTTTTGAAAAGTTACCAAAAATATAAAATGGGAAAAGGATAGTCTCTTCAATAAATGGTAACGGGAAAAAGTGAGTAGCTACGTGGGGAAAATAAAATGATCTTACACCATACGAAAAAGTCAATTCAAATGAGTTAAAGACTTCAATGTAAGATCCAAGGCTGCAAAATTTTTAGAACATATAGGAAAAAAAATCCTTGACATTGGTCTTAGCAATGATTTTTTGAGTACATCACCAAAAGCAAAAGCAACAAAAGGACTGCTTAGCGGGGAGTCTCCTTCTCCCTCTCCCTCTGCTGCTCACCCCGCTTATGCTTGCTCTCTCACCCTCTCTGTCTCTGTCAAATAAAGAAATAAAATCTTTAAAAAAAAAGACATACAAATGGTTAACAGAAACATGAAAAAAATGCTCAACATCACTTATCATCAGGGAAATGCAAACCAAAACTACAATGAGATACCACCTCACACCTGTCAGAATGGCTAACATTAACAACACAAGAAACAACAGATGTTGGCAAGGATGCAGAAAAAGGGGAATCCTCCTACACTGTTGGTGGGAATGCAAGCTGGGGCAGCCACTCTGGAAAACAGTATGGAGGTTCCTCAAAAAGTTAAAAATAAACTACCCTACAACCCAGCAATTGCAATACTAGCTATTTATTCGAAGGACACAAACATAGTGATCTGAAGGGACACATGCACCTCAATGTTTATAAAAGCAATGTCTACAATAGCCAAAATATGGAAAGAGCCCAGATGTCCAGCGACAGATGAATGGATAAAAAAGGTGTGGTATTATACAATGGAATATTACTCAGCCATCAAAAAGAATGAAATCTTGCCATTTGCAACAACATGGATGGAACTGGAGGGTATTATGCTAAGCAAAATAAGTGAGTCCGAGAAAGACAAATACCATATGATCTCACTCATATGTGGAAACTAAGAAACAAAACAGATGAGCATAGGGGAAGGGAAGGAAAAATAAAATAAGACAAAAACAGAGAGGGAGGAAAACCATAAGAAACTCTTAACTATAGGAAACAAACAGGGCTGCTGGAGAGGAGGTGGGTGGGGAGATATGGTAACTGGTGATGAGCATTAAGGAGGGCACTTGATGTAATGAGCACTGGGAATTATATGCAACTGATGAATCACTAAATTCTACCCCAAAATTAATAATACACTATATGTTAACTAACTTGAATTAATTAAAACAAAAACACAAAAATAAAATGTTCTGTTTATATTTGAAAATTATACACCTCCTGTTCTTATAGGATGTGGGATTTTATATACCTTTATGGTATCAAATTTGTTAATCATGTTAAAATCTTTTATATTCTGTGTGTACCTTTGTGTACTCATTTTACCAGTTAGTGAGAGACAAAAATGTAAATCTCCAAAAAAAATGAAAAAAGAAGGTAAATAGGGGATGGACTTGTTACCTGACTCAGTATGGGGAATTCCTTCACAAAGTATACACGTATCACATCATCACATAGGGCACTTTGACTATTTTTTACAATTTTGTCAATTATACCTTAATGACGATGGAGAAAAAAGTCAAAAAAAGAATCCCTGTTTTATTGCTGTATAGATCACCTTATAATAAATACCATTCAATTGATCATTCATGTCACTTCTAAGATTAAAAAGGAAGGTTCTATGTGATTCTCATAGCTATTTGCAAGGCATTTATTTAACTTTGTTCATAACATAATTTTATTATAGGTTAAGGGCCAATTATTTTACTGTAGACTTTACAAAACTGAAACATACACTTGTCACATATTTCCTATTTAATCTTTTAGCATGTTTTTCATCTGTAAAATGAGTTCTTAATATCTTCTCAGATTATTTTAAAGTATAAAATGAGGTAGCAGATGAGAAATTATTTTCAAATTTAAAGGTCTTAAGGGAGGGCGCCTGGGTGGCTCAGTTGGTTAAGCGACTGCCTTCGGCTCAGGTCATGATCCTGGAGTCCCGGGATCGAGTCCCGCATCGGGCTCCCTGCTCGGCGGGGAGTCTGCTTCTCCCTCTGACCCTCCTCCCTCTCATGCTCTCTGTCTCTCATTCTCTCTGTCTCAAATAAATAAATAAAATCTTTAAAAAAATAAAAATAAAAAAAAATAAAGGTCTTAAGGGCAGTCTAGTGAGGCATCCATCCTTTAAAAGCAAAAATATGAACTTAGAATATAAAACTGCTATAGGACTATTGGCTGTGTGTTGAAATTGAGCCAAATACGTATTTATCTAGAATGTGTACGATGAGATTTGCTTTCATTTTTGCTTGTTAAAATGCCCCCAAACCAAAATAACTACTTATATACCTAAGTGACTAATGGGCTAAGAGAATTTTACTTGGGTACCTGAAAATTACACTTCCTATCATAAAGAATTTTTAGAAATTCTGACTTGGAAGAATTATACATAGGTATCTTAACATCACAACATGTCAGAAGAAACATACATTGAAATAATATCTGAAAGCCTAATAGCGCTTATTTATTGAAATGATTCACATAAACAAATGTAATAACCCAAATGTTAAAGTAAAAATCAAAAGAAAGTATTTGGAAAATGAAAATATTTATAGGTAATTTTCAGTAAGCTATTTTTTTAAGGATGGATCTAATTCTTCAACTTTGGAGAGAGAAAACGTGCCTGCTCCAAGCACACATTGATGGGAGACTTGTCCTTAAGAAAGAATCTCTGCTTTCAAGCTGCCAAGCCCCCCTTGGAGGCAATTGAAGAGCGAAGAAAATAGCCACATATGGCTAATGGTTAAACAAAAGTCCAAGTCTTTAATACAGTTAAATCAGATTGTTCTTGACCCAACTCCTATATATCTGTTCAGGCCGATGCCTTTCCCCTTTACTCCACGCTTCATGGTTAAAACCCTGGTCACCTCAACCTGTCCACCTTTCTCAGATGCCAGCATTCACACAATACCCTTTTTCTCTGTGAAGGCTTTCCATGGCTTTCTCCCTTCCTAATGGGTATAAAATTAACCACTTCATTTATCTATGTTAACCTTGTGTACATACTCCTATGACAACATTTTTCCCACTGTAATAATATAATTGTTATGAGCCTTGGCTTTGGAGTCAGGGATCCCAGGTTTGAGTATTTGTTCTGCCATGGACTTGCTAGGAGACCTGGAGCAAGTTAGTGTCCTAAGCCTCGGTTTTCTAATCTGACGAACAGCATTATCATATCTACTTCATGGGATTTTGGTGATAGTTAAAAATGAGATCGCTCGGGCGCCTGGGTGGCTCAGTTGGTTAAGCGACTGCCTTCGGCTCAGGTCATGATCCTGGAGTCCCGGGATCGAGTCCCGCATCGGGCTCCCTGCTCAGCAGGGGGTCTGCTTCTCCCTCTGCCCTCTTCCCTCTCATGCTCTCTGTCTCTCATTCTCTCTCTCAAATAAATAAATAAAATCTTTAAAAAAAAATGAGATCACTCATGAAAAATAGGAAGTATAGTTTCTGGAGCATTAGTAAGCACTCCAAAGATGAAAATTATTAATATTTTGTATCATAGTTCCTCATAGTAATAGTTAATGTACTGATCTCCTCTGCTGGACATTTAGCTATTTAAAAGGAAAAATAATTGCATTTTCATCATTGTATCTCCAGTCCTTGATTACACAGGGCTTGGTACATACAAGGCAACTTATAAATATTTACCAAATTAAAAAAGAACATGGAATAAAAATATCAAAGGAAAAATAATAAAATTTTACCCTCCTTGAATTTATCCTTATTACATACTGATTGGTAGCACAATCTATTGAACTGAGTGTTTTACAGTATCACTAAGGAGCTAATGATATCTTGATTCCAAAAGACAAGATAAGAGACTATATATGTAATCAACAATAAAACACATTCTTTCTTTCTGCTTTCTCTTCCAGTTCAGACTGAGCAACGTTTTTGGGGGGGAGGGGGAAAGGTAAAGGGAGAGAGACAGAATCTCAAGGAAACTCCCTGCTGAGCGTGGAGCCCGATGCCAGGCTTGATGTCACGACCCTGAGATCATGACCTGAGCCAAAATCAAGGGTCAGATGCTTAACCAACCATGCCACCCAGGGGCCCCAAAGACTGAGCAACTTTTTGATGCATGAATTTAGCCCACTGAGACATAGAAAGGTGAGGCATTTTCTTTACAAGTTAAAAGGAATGGCTACATTGGAAGTGGATAGAAATAAACAGTATGACACTTTGCAAAATAATATTCTTAGAAGCACAGCATCATATTATCAATTTTCAAAGCCCAATTGCAATATAAATTTTGTTTTATTAATGTCCTACATATCATGTCTTTCTTTTTACTTACATTACTCATGCTACATTTAATAATTTCTCTTTGCTCTGTCACTTCTAGAAGATTCATAATAACTTTTATAGGACTAGAAAAGAGTTTGAAAAGTTAGAAGTGATGATATGATAGTGTTTGAGAAGATATATTTAGTGTAAAGTATCCAGTTGTGTTAAAGTGCATTCATCACTTAACTGCATAGATAGTGATGTGTCGGTTTTTCATTAACCTGGCAAAGATCAGAGAACTTGGGGAATGACAAGCATTGTGTGTGTGTGTGTGTGTGTGTGTGTGTGTGTGTAGGGGGTGATTTATAAATTTCATGTTTTTTCTTTCCAAAACAAACATGAAAAGAAAACCTTACATCAACCTGGTGAAATAATCACTGATATTTTTTATTCAGGTGGATTATTGAAGCATAATACATGGCTAAAGTGAAATTAAAAAGTACCAAAATATATTAGATTTCAAATAAAAATTTTGAGCAGTTAGCAGCCAGGCTTATCACATCTATCCCTACAGTTTATACATGAGAAAAGTAAGACCCAGACACACTAAGTTTTTATGTTTAAATCAGGTTGATTTAAGAGATGAGTAATGTGTATATTAACATGTGTATTGCTTTTATCATTATACCTTCCCTTAAGTTCATACCTTAAGTTTACACTTTTCACTTTGTGAAAGAAAGGTTCATCCACTTTTGTCCAAGAAGGCAGAGTATTAACATCTTTTTGGATGCTGCTGAGTTAAACAAATCAAATGTATTCATTGATATATTCCCATACATAATGCTGACTGAATTAATTAGGATGATGTACAGTTCAATAATTTATCAAAAGGAGTAGAAGAAAGTAATGATCATTATAGTGGTTCCTATAGAGTCCATAGAGTGGTTTTGCAAAAGACTTGAAGTGTGACCAGGATTCTGGAATCTCTGGGGAGCAGAATCCTACCGAGATGAGAACTCACAGCTTTTCTTGGCCGCAGTTCCCAATAACATCTCACTGTACTGCCAGTTATAGCTTCTTGGCCAACTGCAGAGGAAGCTTCCTATGCATTCCAGCAAGACTTTGCAATTTGTTACTTTATCTGCTCATGAATAGCCAAGATCTATAGGTAAACTTTTAAATTAGTTTTATTTTGTGCCCAATTATCACTTAAGTTGGAATTTCTTATATATCTCCAATCATTCTTCTTTTTTAAAATATTTTATTTACTTATTTGAGAGAGAGAGAAAACACAAAGGAAGAGTGAGAGGGAGAAGCAGACTCCCCACTGAGTGGAGAGCCCAACGTGGGGCTCCATCCCAGGACCCTGGGATCATGACCTGGCCAAAGGCAGATGCTCAGCTGACTGAGCCGCTTAGGGGCCCCTCCAATCTTTCTTCCTGTCAAACAACCCTTCTGTCAGGTCTTTGAGCTCATATTCCTTCCCACTGAATGTGACTCCACACATAATAATTCAAAACTAGCAATTACTGGGTGAATAACTGAATGAAGGAATTTTAAGCTTTTGGTATCTCTGAGATATAATTTAAAGTAAGATTACAATAGCAGAAATGTGCCAACATTATTTTGGTAAGAAAGATCATTTTAAAGCCCAGAAAACATATAAATTCTTTCTGGTTTCAGTGATATCTAAGTAGTATCAGCACCAAACACCTTCAGGAAAAAATCTTTTAATCACTTTTCTTCTTTAAACTAGATTCAAACACAGCATAATAAAAAAAAATTTATTGCCCAGGTTTTGTTATCTTGTAAAAGTCTAGAAAATAATCGTAAAGTCAAGTATGTAGGCAGTAATAATGCCTTACATTTATATAGTGCTTTATAGTTTTAAAGTTCTTTTTAAAAGTTATCTTATTTGATCTGCAGAACTGCCTTTTGTGCCTTAGAAATATAGGTTTATGATCTTTCATCTGCTATTTCAAAATACAAAAAGCTTTAAGGAGCAAAGGTTTTTTATTTTTATTTTTAAACTTCCTGCCAAAACTCATTTAAGGTTGAAACTAATCTGAACTTTTATGAGGATGTTATAGATCTTATTTTCCCCACTCAGTATAAATATTCATGAATCACTACAAATAAATGAATGTTTTCTTTTGCGGGATTCTGCCCCAAACCCCATTTAGTATTAAATAATATATGATAGATGCAGGACATGATTTTTCTTAATCTGAATTTAAGCATGACTGGATCCACAGGTTTCAGATAATATCTTATGGGCCATTGTTAATTTGGGCAATTTAATGATGAGGAAACTAGTTCCTAGTGATTAAAGAAGGATACCCAAGGTCACATAGCCAGGTGATTCTCATGTCAGGTCCAGTTCCTTGATGATCTTTTTCAAAAATATATCTGGTAGATAAAGAAGGACATTTCTAGTCAATGCAATAAATACTTGGTAGAGATTGTAGATCACAGTAGCTCCTTTTCAAATATACAACTTGTCCATGATGAGTTGAATAGGTTAACCTATTCACAAGTCCTCTCAGAAGAAAAGAAATATAGATATGTTTCTCAATCTATAACTTACTAAAGTGACAGCCCTTCAAAATTTTAAGTAGATTTTACCCAGAGTGAAAGTCAATTTTTTAATGAACATGGTACAATATCTGCCAATAGTCAGCTAATAGTGGACATGCCTGATGTTTTCAAAATAGGCATATCAAAAGAAAAGGAACACTTATTTACAGGTACACAGTCCCATCTCTTCTACCTACCCTCCACAAACTTATAATTCTTTTTAGAGATATAAAAGTTTATGAACTGAAATAAATTAAAGAAATTTTTAGGGGGTTATTAAGAAGTAATTCATCACTTTCTAATGTGTATTTTATTCACCAATTGGTAACATATCACTGGTTATAAAAGATAGTGTTATGGATAGGGGTATAAATCTTATCATTAACATATGCCAATACTTCCCAGTTTTCCACTCTTAATGTTCACTATAAGACAGACTTTCTCTTTTTTCATAAACAGAACAGAATTGGCGGGGGTGGGGGGGCCTATAGCATTATTAAAGGGATAAATAAATTCTTCCCTGCCTAAAAATATTACTTAGAATCATATAGGTCTTTAGAATCAAAAGATGTGTCAGAAGTCATCTAGGTTAAAGGGTCATCTTCTGCACTTTTAGAAAGAGAAATCTTTCTCCTTGAGTCACATTTTTGCCATTTCTATTTATGAGAAATTCAAAGTCTTCCTGCAGCTTTCATACACTTTAGAATATTGTCCCTGAAAAATAGAGAATGATTCCAATCTCTTTCACATAAGAGCCCTTCAGATGGTTGAAGTCTGCTACTAAGCTCTCCATTTCCCATAAATTTTACAACCCTATTATACCCTAAATAGATATTTTACTTGATTTTGTTAATTATAGTTTTCTATAGCCATGAAAGTAACAAGACCGTATTGAAAGGAAATGACAAGTAGCAAGGTTGGATTAAAGACAAATGGCAATTATTACAATAGTAGTTTACACTTACATGATTCTATGACTATGAGCCAGGAACTTTTTTAGTATTATTCTAAGTGTATCCTGTGTGATAATATTTAATCTTCACAGTAATCCTATGAGCTAATTACTATTGTTATTTCCTTTTTATAAATGAGTAAACTGAAGCCCAGAGAGGTTAATTGACTCCCTCATGTTTACACAGTAAGTGGCCAAGCTGGAATTTTAACCAGGGCGGTCTAACTCCATAGCATATATGCTTATCCTCTCTGCCATACTTTAGAACTCCCAGAGGATTAATGGAACAAAGCAGGACTCCAAAGTGTTAAGCAAATTATCAATCAATAACCCAAGTATATGAGGACAAGGAGAAGGAACAAACTAAAAAATAAAGTTAGTACATAATGTCAGATAATAACAATTAAGCTAATACAACAGTATGCTCAACTTGTAATTTCAACTGAATTTTAATCTCTTAAAATCTCCAATTCATGATTTGTTTAGAATATGTTATTTTTTTCTGTAGTAGGTGGATCACATGGTCTCAAAATTCTATTATTAGTGAGAAAAGAAGCATAGAAATATATTAAATTGATCCTTGGTTGCATCTTCAGTGACATCTTAATAATACATACCATCCTCCTTTATAAAAACAATGGGATAAAGGCAATTTTACTCTCTATTATTGGTTCATTTTACATAAGGCCCGACCATTCATTATATGAATCATTATTGTGTCATTACTAGATACCAGGTACTACTGAGCATCAAAATACCATAACAAAAGACAGTACCTCTGCTTAAAATCATTCATAGGCTGGTGGAAAGAACAGAGAATAAATCATAAATTACAATCCATTTTTATAAGTTCTAGGGCACATGTAATCACGGATATTGTGAGAACAGAGATGGTTTAGGTAACCCTGAAGAAAAGAGGGAATCATTCATTGCACTGAGTCTTAAAGAATCTTTCAAGTTAACTATGGGGAAAAAATGGAGCAAATAAGCCTCTGAACAGAAGTAAGACGTGTTACAAAGCCTAGAGGTAAGAGAAAGCATCGAGCATTGGGAAAATTGCAAGCAATTTGTTTTAGCCAGAGGTAATGATGTGCCTAGACTGATTGATAGTACATGAGTCTGTCAAAATGTGGAAGAATCAGATAACCCAAGATCTGGATTGGATGACTAAACAGTTTGGCTTTTATTCTGCAGAATATGATGAGGTATTCCAAGATTTTACTTTCTCAAATGTCTTATTTAACATAATTTTTAGAAAATAAAAAAATCTTAAAATTTTAAAAAATATATCCTTTTTTTATTCTTAAGGACTTTCCTTTTTTATTTTGAGGGACTTCCTATATATCTACACACAGCTTCTCACAATGTTAACATCTTTTTATGTATACAATTATTGAAACTAGGAAATTAACATTGATATATCACCATTAACTAATCCACAGAATGTAACTCGAGTTTCATCAGTTTTATACTGCCATTTTCAAGGTCCAGGATCCAATCCAGGATCCCACAATGCATTAAAAAGTCATGTATCTTTTGTCTCCTTTAGTTCCTCGGTCTTTGTCATTCATGACCTCGACAGTTTTAGAGTACTAGTTCATTATTTTGCTGAATGTCTTTCAATTTGGAAATTTTTGATAACTTTTCATAATTAAATTGATGTTGTGCCCTTCTCAGTGGATATATTAGGGGATACAGGATAGGAATATGTCTTATTACTGATGATGTTAACTTAACTCACACTAAAGGTGGTGTACACCAGATTTCCTCACTATAAAGTTGGTATTTTACCCTTTGTATTTACAAGTATTTGGTGGGTGATACTTAGGGTCTATATACATATCCTGTCCCTTATCATGTATTAGCTCACCACTTTCAGCACCCAGTGATGATTTTTGCCTACAAAAATTATTTTCATAATATTTATTTAATTGTGACTCCCTGTTGCCATGATTTCTTCTACTTTTTTTTTAAGTAAATTCTACCCCCAACATGGGACTCAAACTCACGGCCCCAAGATCAAGAGTCACATGCTCTGCTGACTGAGCCAACCAGGCACCCCTATTTCTTTTACACTTACTGATTGGAATTCTACTGTAAGAAAAGGCTGCACATTATCCTCTTACTATTTCATCAATTATTTATTTATATCAATAGAATCTTAGATATTCAGATTATTCTGTGGGTTTTATTCCATTGCTACCATTATTTTATTTTCCAAATTAATCCAGACTTGACCATTAAGAGTGTGTTCAAGTTCATTCCTGTGTCTCTTTGACATGGACCATCCTGCATCCCTTTTTGAGCACTTCTTTACTTTCTGATATCATAAGATATTCTAGGCACATCTTGTATATTCTCTGGCCAAGCCCTAGAATCAGCCATTTACCATGGAGCTTTGGAACCTTTTATTAGAGAATGGTGTTTAAAAATCAAGATCTGGAGAGATTTTACATTATTTAACAATATCTTTGACAGAATTATGGAACATTGGTCAATCATTCAGTATAAATAAAACTAAAGTAAGTTAAAAAACTATGCTCTATGTGTGAGTAAAGGTATTTAAGAAATAGAATTAGCAGAATTTGATTGAATATATCAAAACAAATACAAATAATGTTATTTAGAAGAAAAACATTTTTTAGCATGGAAGTTTATTTCACCTACCTGTCATAATATACTAAGAGTATGGCGTATCCACTTGCTCACTGAAAGCTTTTCAATCCAAGGTAATATGGAAAGTAAACTATATCTAGATCATTTTGTTCTCACTTGTTTTCATAGAAAATGAAAACAAAACAAAACAAAAAACCCCACAACACTTTAAATATGTATGTGTTTATTCATTTTCTAACACATGGCAGGAAAACCCTTCCTCAGAAGACAATTAGTTATGCTAGATAATACATAAGAAAGCTTATTTTTGAACACAAAGTTAAGCCCCTTTAATGCGATCAAAATCATTGGGACCTAAAATGAAAAGAAAAATGTAAATCAGAGCTGGCAATTTGTTGGCCGACAATGGTAATAAATTTGTATTTGTGTGTAGTGTTTGGTACTATTTGTAGGAGTTATGATGAGTAAAAGGAAATCATAAATACTTCCCTAGATCTGCTCCCAGATGAGTGTTCAAGAGGTACATTTATTATGGTAGTAAGAGATGAAACAACCATTCTTCTAGTTGCAGGCAACTAAGTAATGTATTTTTGTATTAGCTCTCTTTCCTTGCTTGCTGCACTCATTCTATCCTTAACTTTGGTCTTCTGGATTGCACTCCTCAATAAAGTACTTAGACTTACCATTGTTTCGGGCTCTATTTTTGGGGGGAATCCAGGCAAGGATAAGGAACCAATATTCACTAATAGAAATGGAAAAGACATAACCACAGAAAAAGGCGAAATTTTAAAAATAAGAAAATATATTTTGATAAATTTGAAAAATTATAAATTATATGCCCAATTTTCTTTATAATTCAACCTGCTAACACTGATTAAGAAAAAAATGGACTGCCTTAATTTACACTATTATCCATCTATCAATATCTACATATAAATTAAAGAAACATAATTAGAATTTTTAAAAAATCACACATGCATGCACACACAGGGGAATTGATCAGTTCAGATCATTTTAGAGGTGACACTTGCAAAACACTCAAGAACCAGATCACATTGCAATATTATGCAACTTATTTAGAGACTAGATAAAGAGAGAGTGAAATAGTAGACATTAGAATATCTAGAAAAAATTGGTAAATTTGAAAATAATAGTAGAAACTATCCAAAATGCAACATAGAAATAAACTAAATTTTAATGTGTTGCATCACATTTCCAAACAAGATCATATTTGCCCTCTTGCCTTGAACAACCAAAAATAAATAAATAAAACACAAAATATGTGAAACCATTAAAGACACTGCACATCAGCCAGTAATGTTAAGTGATTCCTGAGAGACAAAACAAACATTGTGAGTTCTATGATTGTCCCAGCTTACTGACTTGAGAGTATTTCCAGGCCATGGTGCAGGCAGAGGGAACCCAGTAGTATACCTGAGTTGAGCTGAGAATTCAGGGTGACCAAAATGACAAGAGCTGGCAGGGCTTCGAGTACCAGTGAGCAGAGCACCACTCTTTAAGCATATTCAAAATATGTCCTCTTTAATTATTCAACTGAATACTGATCAGCACACACATAAGGAAACTACCTTAAGGCAGCGGACAGTCCCAAATGATTAAAGGGAATAGTACTGATGCTTACTTGTGATAGAGAATAGTGCCTGATCCCATTAGATAGACTGGAAAACCTCATGACTCATTGGGCATTGGCTAGACTACTCAGAAGACTCTTGCCTCTGAAGTAGAAAATAGTCACACACTGAATCTTGGCCTGATCCCATGCAACACATCTTAAAATCAACACCTTAAGGGATAAAACTGTTCTAAGTACCTAGATGCATGTTACAACAAAGCTGAAAAACCTTTACAGAAATATAAGAATATCCAGGACCAGAAAGTTAAAATAAACAATGTCTGAAATTCAATAAAAAATTTTCAGGCATGCATAGGGACAGGAAAATATGTCCCGTAATAAGGAGTAAATCAATCAACTCATAACAGTCACAGCCGTTAAAATTAGAAGACTAGCACATAAAATTAGTCACTATAACTATATCCTATATGTTCAAAAAGTTAAATGAGACATGGAAGAATATAAAAGATCCAATTTGGAAATTAAAACCATAATGTCTGAGATGAAAAATATACTATATGGGATTAGTGAAATAGTAGACATTAGAATATCTAGAAAAAATTGGTAAATTTGAAAATAGTAGTAGAAACTACCCAAAATGCAACATAGAAATAAACTAAATTTTAAAAATAAACAGAGCATTAATGAACTGTGGGACAAATTTATGTGGCCTAGTAAATATATAATTAGAATCCCTGAAGAAGAGAAGAGAAATGGGAATATAGAAAAGTATTTGAAGAAATAATGGTTGAAAATTTTCCAAATGTGATGAAAACTATAAAAACAATAGTTCATTGAATATCAATCACAAAAAATATGAGGAAAATTATATCATGACACATTATAATAAAATTTCTCAAAATCAGTGATAAAGAAAAAAATCTTAAAATCATGCACAGAAAAAAGACACATCATAATCAGAAGAACAAACATAAAAATATCATGTTTATTATTTGAAACAAAACAGCAAGCAAGACAGGAGAGAACATCATTAAGTATAAAAAGAAAAAACTGTCAACTTTGAATTGTATACCCAACAAAAGTGATCTTAAAAAAATTGTAGTAAAACAAAGCCCCTTCATGTTTTTTAGACATATGCGTCTGAAAAAAATTGATAACCAACAAGCTCACACTACAAGAAATGTGAAAAGAATCTCTTCAGGCAAAATAAAAATGATTCCATGTGGAAAACTGAATATACAGAAAGGAGTGAAGTATATTGGAAATGGTAACAACATGAGAAATATATAATTCTTGCCTATTACTTTAATTTTTTAAAAGTAAATTACCTGTTTAGGGGCATCTGGGTGGCTCAGTTGGTTAAGCGTCTGCATTCATCTCAGGTCATGATCCCCAAGTCGGGCTCCCTGCTCAGTGGGGAGTCTGCTTCTCCCTCTCCATCTGCCCCTTCCCCCTGCTTGTGCTCTCTCTCTGCTGTCTCTCTCTCTCAAATCAATAATTTTTTTAAAAATGTGATTACCTATTTACACAAAATTAATATTAATCTTTGTGGGTTTTATTATATATTGAATTCAAAATGTATGATAACATAATGACTGGGATGGGAGAAATGCAAGTATACTATTGAGTCTTCAAATTCTACACTAAATCCTATAAGGTCACTTAAAATGTCACACTCTACTGTGATAACTTAAGATGTATACTATAAACCCTAATGCAAACACAAAGATAACAAAGCAAAGAATTATAACTAATAAGACAACAAAGGAGATAAAATAGAATCATAAAAATATTTAATTTAAAAGAAGAAAAAAGGGGGG
>NC_058416.1:41056068-41078057 GCF_002201575.2 Neomonachus schauinslandi | reverse complement strand
AAAAAAAAATGTCCCCAAATATGAACAGGATGTGAAAGATTTGGAGAGGTTTGACAGCACGTGTGCAAAAGCAGATAGTAGAGACAAATTCTGTTCAGCATAATGTTGGTGAACTAAAAGATAAACAAATCTTGTTAATTTAGAAAATTTCCCCAATAGGAAAACCTTCCTTGCTAGAGCAGCATTTCTACCCTGCTTTGATATCTTTTTTTTTTTTAAGATTTTATTTATTTGCGAGAGAGACAATGAGAGACAGAGAGCATGAGAGGGAGGAGGGTCAGAGGGAGAAGCAGACTCCCTGCTGAGCAGGGAGCCCGATGTGGGACTCGATCCCGGGACTCCAGGATCATGACCTGAGCCGAAGGCAGTCGCTTAACCAACTGAGCCACCCAGGCGCCCCCCTGCTTTGATATCTTAAACCCGGTGAAAAATATCCTGATCTTCTATCCCCAGAGTGGAATGAAACCAGAAGAAATCTCTAAAAGGCAATGTCTCCATCTCCATAATAACTATGCATTTACAATTTCACCATTTTCTGCTCATCAGCACAGTCAGAACTTTAGATTAGTTCATGCAGAGAGCCTCATTCCCCTCAAGTCTTGGCACAAGAATCTAAACTTATCTTTGTGTTGCATAAAGGTTTTCTTGACAGACTGCTACCCTAGGGGAATCCAATATCCCAAATGTAAGACCTTGGATTGAACCACCTGGTCTCAATTTCAAAACCTTCAAGTTAATATCTGTAAAAAATTCAAAGTTTTAGATAATAAATTGTACAGGCCAAACTTTCCAAGCTTCAGAAAGGAAATAAGGAAAGGAAAAAAAAATCATTTAACAAACAGTTATTGAGCTTGATTAGCATAGAAATAGTCCTCCATATAAACCTCATATGTATCTCATTTTGTAAGGTTTCTACTTTGTTCAGTTTTTAATATTTGCTATTATAGTCCTGATTACATGCCAGAAATTTCCATTTAGGTTGAAACAGAATTTTATGAATATGACTTGTGTCCAGGACCAGTTTGGAAAGCAGGGAGTAATACATCTATAGAGGCAAATTTTTCATAGGGCTAGAGAGAGAAGGAATTTTTGCCACTAAGAGGTAACACAGAAGTTCACCTTTCAAGACACGTGGATGACCTCAGAGGTCAGTACAGGACCTCCGAAGCAATCATGTAGACTGAGATATGGAATTGAGCATCCCTTCAGTTAATTTGCTGCATGTCTCTGAGGTATTCAAAGACATAGCATATCTGAAAGTTATGAAGCTAGAGATTTGGGAACTGCATTGAGCATTGAGACTGCAGGAGAGGCATGAAGGAAGTTCCTCTCCCATCTGTCACCCAGCACACAGGAGAAATGAAGGAGCACAATTTTTGTTTTGTATTTAAAGACCAGGAAAGAAATACTTCAAATTTAGATCATTACTTCATGTTAAACATTCTTGAATGTATATCACTTTGGTCCTACCAAACTTGATTAAGTATTCAAAAATAAAATCCTCAAGTATGACCAGTCAAGAATTTCTAGTTAAGGAAAAGCAATTTATTGTTTACTTTGGTTCTGTCTGCAAGCAAAACTAAGTTTAAAATGATGTTTGTTTTAAGAACTTTTAAAACCTTCTGAATATGTTTTAAATATAGTTAAAATGTGATGAATGCAACTGATTATATAGTTGCTGATGGTGTGGATGGAACAAAATTATTAGAAATTTTCCAAAATGGTAGAAACATCCTGAATTAAGAAGGTATAAGACTTCTGGGGGAAGATGTCAGTGTAGAGGGGATCCTACACTCAACTCTTCCCATGGATACAACTAGATAATACCCACATTAGTGTAAGTAACTCAGAAAATCACACAAAGACTGGCAGAACAAACTCTCTACAGCTAAATATAGAGAAGACACCGCATCGAAAATGGTAGGAAGGGTGGAGATGGGAACAAAGCTGACCTGAGAGACTGTCCACAGGAGGGAGGGCACCCAAAAGCATAGAGAATGGAGATGAACAGACTCCACACCAGGCACCCCAGCCATAGGGGACCCTCGCTGGGAAGGCAAACCCCATAACATTTGGTTTTGAAAACCAGAAGGTCTTAACTTCTTGAGTTTTTATAACCAATTGGGACTTAACACAGGAACTTTAGAAATCAGCGACTTGGCTCTGGGAGAGCCAGAGGCTGAGAGGAAACTGAGTCCCCATCCTTAAAGAGACAGCACAGCAAACAGCCCCTCTGAGTTACAGCATAAAAGTAATTTGAAAGGTGACTCAGATATACAGGAAGGAGATCTGTTTACTAATCTCAGAGTGTGTGCTGCAGGAACAGGGATCTTTGGGAGACTTCTCCAACAACAAAAGAGCTGGTGGGCACCATTTACTGCCCCTGCTCCCTAGCCTAGGTACATGGACACCTGTGAGAACCAGTGCAGTACCAACACTTTCCATCTACCTTGCTAACAGCATGCCTCATCCCCATGCGCTTCTGTGGATTCACCCCTTCCAACCAATCTCAGCAGCTATCCAAATCAGTACCAGGACTCCTCCCACAGCAGATCTGTGTAAACCTTGCTAATACCATGTGCCCTTCCCCTATGCTCTTCTGCAGACTCATCTCCTCCCACTTGGCCTTGGCAGGACTACATCCAAAGCTGCATCACAAGCATGGCATTGTGCAAGGAACCCTGAGAGGGGCCAGCACTGCTCTGAGGTGACTCCTGACCCAGGGAGAGGGGAAGGTAACCACACACACTAGTTCAACTGCAGCACCAATAGAGGGCTAGGGGCAGACATCTGGTCTGACTGCAGGCCCTGTCCACCAACAAAAGCATCCCAGGGGAAAACACCAATACTGCCATGCAGTTCAGTGTAAATGAAGCTCTAGCAAATGCCTGGTCTGACTCAGATGGAGCCATGAACAACGCAGTTTCCAAACCCTGCCCAAAATAGGCAAAAGAAAAGCCATTACAGATGACTGGACTGAGGTGAACTCTGCTTAGCCACAAGAGTAGGGTGCAAAAAATACACATAGGGGATACCCCTGAAGTGCAAGGTGTTGGTGAACAGGGGACAATTGCAGTGAAGGTCACTATAGGGTCTCTTCTTCATAAAATCATTACTTTCCAGTGCAGGAGACATAGCTGACTTTTCTAACACATAGAAACTGATACACAGAACTTTAAACAAAATGAGGAGACAGAGGAATATGAAAGAACAGGACAAAATCAGAAACAGATGACTAAATGAAACAAAGTAATATGCCTGATAGAAAACTTAAAGTAATTGTCATAAAGATACTCACTGGACTTGAGAAAAAGGTGGAGGATCTCAGTAAGACCCTCAACAAAGAGATAGAAAACATGAAAAAGAACCAATCAGAGGTGAAGAACTTGACACCTGAAATTAAAAACACACTAGGTGGAATAAATAGACTAGAGGAAGCAGAAGAATGAATCCATGACCTGGAAGACAGAGTAAAGCAATCAAGCTGAACAGGAGAAAGAAAAAAAATATTAACAAAGAATGAGAATAGATTAAGGGAATTCAACAACACTATCAAGCATAACAACATTTGTATTATAGGGATTCCAGGAGAAGGGAAAGAAAAGGAGGCAGAGAATTTATCTGAAGAAATAAAAGCTGGAAACTCCTTGAATCTGGGGAAATAAACAGAAATCCAGATCCAGGAAGCACAGAGAGTCCCCAACAAAATCAACCCAAGGAAGTCCACATCAAGACTCATAGTAAATAAAATGGCCAAAAGTAGTGATAAAGAGAGAATTTTAAAGGCAGAAAGAGAAAACAGTTACATACAGGGGAAACCCCAAAAGGCTATCGGCTGATTTTTCAATAGAAACCTTGCAAGCTAGAAGAGAGTGACATGATGTAGTCAAAATGCTGAAAGAAAAAAAAAAACCATAACCACGAATATTCTGTCCAGCAAGGCTATCATTCAGAATGGAGGGAGAGATAAAGTTTTCCCTGACAAACAAAAGTTAAAGAAATTCATGATCACTAAACCAGCCCTACAAGAAATGTCAAAAGGGACTTTGAGTGAAAAGGAAAGAAAATAAGTAGGTACAAGAAAAGTAGGAAGCACAAAAGCAATACAAATAAGTATATCTGTAAAAGTCAATCAAAAGACTCACAAAATAAAAGGATGTAAATTATGACACCATATACCTAAAACATGGGGAGGAGAGGAGTAAAGAATGGAATCAAACTTAAGCAGCCATCAGGGCACCTGGGTGGCTCAGTCTGTTAAACATCTGACTCTTGATTTTGGCTCAGGTCATGATCTCAGGGTCCTGGGATTGAGCCCCATGTCAGGCTCCACATTCAGTGGGGAGTCTGCTTGTCCCTCTGCCCTTCCCCTGCTCATTCTCTCTCTCTCTCTCTTTCTCTCTCCCTTTCTCTCTCTCTCTCAAATAAATAAAATCTTAAAAAGAAAACAAAAACTTAAACAACCATCAACTTAATATAGACTGCAAAAAGGCAAGGGAGAACAAATAAGAACAAGACAGAAGTCACTATCTTCTTTAATTTGATCTAGGAAGCAACATCTTATAATTTTTGCCATATGTTATTTATAAGAAATAGGTAACTAAGCCTACCCATACACAAGGGCATAAATACCAGTAGACCATGATCACTGGGAGCCATTTTAGATTAGGCCTACCACATTAAGGAAAATAAAACTTTGCTTCACTGAATCTTAGGAATAAAACTATGCATGCTTTTTCAGAGATTTTTTTCCTACTATTTTCTTACTTATTTGTAGGTTTTCTATAAAAATTACTATTCAACTACTTCCATGATACTGGGTAAATTAGTTGGAGTAATATTCTCTAGGACAGAATATGCTACCTTCAGAACTTGAAGATGCCTAACCAATGTCCTTAAAGTAAACCTCAAAAATGCCCTTTGGCCATAAAAACACACACATCTCACATGCAAAATATACTCATTCCCACTCCATCCAAAAATCCTCAAATGTCTTATCTAATCAATATCAGACTCAAAGTCTGGGATCTGGTGAAGTATATCATACTTATCATATCACATATCATATCACACACATTCTCTTGATTTAGAGACCTATGAATAGAGAGAGAGAAGGGGAGAGATAAACAAACATACAAGTAAATTTTTGACACTATGCATACATCACATAATTTTTGGAATAGAAACGAGTGAACTCTAAAAATCACTCCCATTTGAAGAAAGAAAAAAGAAAAGTACATAGGAGTCACTACTCCTTGGCAACTCAGAATTCTTGCTATGCAAATGTTTCCATGTCCCCCTCCTCTGGAAGTAAAAAATGTCCCTTGATTAGGTCCCAGTTCTGCTTCCTAGGAGTGGCTTTCAGGAACTTTTGTCATCATCTTTGTCCAGTTCTAAAGAGATTACTAGAGGATATACCCTCTGTTTTCTCAGCCTAATTTCTGCCTGCAAAATTGGGGACCCAGAAGTGATTTTAGATATTAAACAATTTCAGTCTCTTTAAGCCTGGCTGGTGGTACTTTAGCCAACTGTCCCCAAATCTGAATGTTTTATATACTTGAGTACAGTCAACAACATTTGCAAAAGTAAAAAAATCTGTGTGTTTTATTATGTATTCTATTTCCATGAACCATATAACTATGGTTATGCCCCAGACCTCTGCATGCTTTGAGTAGCATTGGCCCCTTAAGAATCTGTGGGACTATGCTTTCTAGAGGTCCTTTTATTCCCTGCAAAACATACTAGGTGCCACCGTAATTCTTCCAAATGTCTTAAGAAAGCACAAGAGGGCTACTTCTTGATTTGGTCTACACCCCTAAGCTACATCTTAAAGGCCCTTGATTTTATCTTTGCCCCAAAGCTGTATCTATCTTAATTTGAGAATGTTTTACTGTTTTGCAAGGTTAGAAAGGCTGAAGAATTTTAAAGAGTTTTATAAACAGTATGTTATGGAAGCTCTCTCTTGCCTCCTCATTCTATTTACTAACTGAGTAATTCTTTTCTGAGCTCATGTCTCACTTTTATTACCTTATTAAGTCCATCTAAATGAAGTTAGATCTCTCATTCTGCACTCTGCCTGGAGTCCATCTTACCCAAATCTAGAAATAATTACATCTGATATCAGTCTCCCAGAAGATCACAAAAGACAGCTTTTATAAATATTTCATGACTATATCATATTGGCTACCATTTTCTAAGCCTCCTTAGAAGCTTCTTTCTAACTTGCCATCCAGGCTTGAAATCAATGCCACGTATTTTAGTTTTTTGTTTATTAGCACTCCAAGTATCAATTTTTGCATCAGATAACTTTTGCTGTATAACAACCCCAAAATTCAATGACACATCAAAACAATAATTTACTTCTCACACATCTTACCAGGTTGCCTCTACTTTTATCAGTTGGATTCACTAACACAACAGCAGTGGACCTACTGAGAACTATCCAGTTGACCTGGGTAGTTCTACTTCAAACATAGGTCTGTGGATTGGCTCTACTACATGATTCGCACAACCTCCTTGGACCAGCAAGCTAGCCAGGGCATGGTATTCTCATGGCAATAGTAAGGTGCAGAAGAACATGTCTATGCACATGTTGAAAAAGCTCTTTCTTTTAGCATCCCATTGGCCAAACCAAGTCACCTCATCATCTAGCCCAGAAGCTAAGAGGGGAAATATATTTTGTGTTTTTGGGTAGGAATTGCAAAATTACACAGAAAATTATATAAATCGAGGAAGGAATGGTATCTTCTTTACTACAAAAGCACTTTTGCAGAAAAGAACATGAATTTGACACATTTTATACTCAGAAACACATATCAACATCCAGAGTATATCCAGGAGGCAACTGAGGTCAAGGACTTGGTGATATAAAAGCTAGAAAAGTAGATTTGGGCAACACTGGTATATAGATATGTAACAGTTTTGCAGTGCATGCACTATCATAAGGATAAAAGGAATATGTTTTGGAATAAATATAAACGCATGGGTATAGACAGCAGATAAGAAGGCAGAAGAGGATGGTAAAAAGGACTGTTCATGTATAAAGTACAAGTGAATGTGTGGTGGATACCAGAAATAAAATAGAATTTGAGGGAGAAAGAAGTCATAAGATGTGCAGAAAGGTAAACAAGGTTGAAACCTAGAAACAAGTAATTACATTTGACAAGTAAGAGGTTCAATGTCCATGTTACACATGTATGAAATAATCGCATAATTTACACATGGTTTAATGATATTTAAATACAAACCATGCATCATAGCATCTGACTTTAGGGCTGCCTGCCCTAAGACCAATTTAATAAACATAAGGTCTTGCTCATCAAATTCCTAGGGGCAAATTAAATATTAAGATTCTTTGATATCTACATCTAAGAAATTCTTATAATTAGATGTATGTGGAAGGAGAGTAATCCAAATTACAAAAGCTAAAAAAATTAGTCTGTCAATGCCTCTTCAGCCTGCCTCATTTACAATATGAGTAATAAAAAATATAATTAGAATAAAGCAATTTAGGAAGAACAAATTCCCCAAGCCTACCCTACAAGTTTTGACTCTGTGTTCCAGGGGAACTTATCTAAATGAGCAAAAAGAAAATGCAACCCACTGGGAATAACAAAATCATAATTAATATCAGTAAAGTTGTTTGCTCCCCACAGGAGTACACTCAGTTGGATCAGTTGGAATTCCATACAAAAAAGAGAGTGTTAGATTCTGGTCCATTAGGAATAATTTGCTATCTATCTGAATCTAATTTGTTCAGATAGATTAAATAGTTAAAGAGAATGCTATAATGGAATACGCCTAACAAAGCTTCATCTACTCTTTTTACAAACATGTTAAGAAACATTAAATTATTTTGATCACACAGGTCGAGTTTATATACGTAAGCATTATGAGTTGAATTGTGTGCCCCTCCCCCCGCAAAAAAAAAATATATGGTGAAGTCCTACTCCCCAGTACCTAAGAATGTAACCTTATTTGGAAATAAAGTTATTGCAGATGTAACTAGTTAAGGTGAAGTCATGCAGGAGGAGAGAGGGCCTTCAGTACACCACCATTGCTGTACGTATAATATGGTCCTGTGAAGATGGAGACACAGGGAAAAGATCATGCAAAGGCAGAGGATTGGAGTAACATGTGGATAAGCCAAGGAACATCTAGGATTGCCAGCAAACCACCAGAAGCTAGAAATAGGCAAGGGATGATTCCCCTACACATTTCAGAACCAGCATGATTCTACCAACATCTTGACTTCAGACTTCTAGCCTCTAGAACCATAAGAAAATAAATTTCTATTGTTTTGAGTCACCCAGTCTGTGGTAGGTACTTTGTTACGGCGGCCCTAGCAAACTAGTAGAGCAAGTCTCAATCTGACTGAATATAAGCAATTTAAACATACATTTATATCCCATAGGAAGAATTGGTGGTGACTTTAAAGGTGCCTGTTTCATAAAATCCTAACTAGCCAAATTAATAAAATTTTTAAAAGGCAAGATCATCAAAGTTATTGATGACTATTCAAAAGGTGAGGATGTAGATTAGCAATTGGTTTAAATGACTTAACAATAAAATACTCCCCATTGATAAGGAGGCAAATTTTAACAAGGTGTGATGTTTGGTGGCTTTAAAGTCAGGTAATCTTGATGTAAAAAGATCAAGTTCCACTGTTAACCAGCTACTTGACCTCAAGCAGTTTATTTGAACTCTCTAAAACCCAATTTCCTCATCTGTAAAATGAAGGTTATAATAATATCTGTCCCTATAGAAATTCCATGAAGACTTAAGTATATTTTCTTTAACACATAGCTCCGGGGAATAATGAGGGTGTTATTCTATTACCTGATAAACTTTTTGTATTGTTTTAGAAATCCTCATTCCTCACCACTGAAAATCAGAATATTCCCTTTTCACTTTTTTTTATCATCATATTTCCACATCATTCTCTAGCCAAACTGCACTTCAAAGATGAAATGTATGCTCTCGCTTATCAATTGACAGAAGAGATATGTGATTAGGTGTAAAAATGTATCGTTTCTACAGTCAGGCAAATCTAGTCTTCCTCCCCTGCCAGAAAGGAAAATTCAGACAATTCATCTAACCTCTCAAAGCGCCTATTTGCTGTGCTGTAGCATAAACTTATAATAATGTCTACCTCATATTAAGTGCAAAATATAGACAGACCATCTGGCACATAGAAGCTCAAAAATTGCTGGGGCATACCTTTCCAACCTCTCAACTCATTCAGGCACCAGGTTCTATTCAGGTCATCCCCACTGCTTTTAGTTTGCCTGGGTCTCATTGTCTCATGACAGAATCACTCCAACAGCTTTCTAAATGAACTCCCTTGGCTTTGACCTCTCCACCCAGTCCTATGCAACTTGCATATTAGTAAGGGAATGAACTTTATGGTATTATTCTGACTTTAAAAAAAACTGGGGTGTGTGGGTGGCCTAGTCAGTTAAGCATCCAACTCTTAATTTGGCTCAGGTCACGATCTCAGGGTCGTGAGATTGAGGCCGGCATTGGGCTCTGCGCTCAGTGGGGAGTCTGCTGGAGATTCTCTTTCTCCTGCTCCCTCTTCCTCTGCCCCTCCCCTGACTCACATGCTCTGTCATTTTCTCAAATAAATAAATAAATCTTTAAAAAATAAAAAGACACATGTTCACCATCTCTAAATCTTTCTTTCTGTCTTGCCATAGTCTTGATAATCTAGTTCCACCCCACTGCAATGGACACTGTAATACACCACCCAGATCCCTATTGATGAAGGAGCACATCAATGAAGTTGCTCCAATTACAGAGTGCTGACAATAGCCAACTTTCAATTGCCAGAAATATCAGAGATGTTGCAAGAAGAGTCACTTTTTGTAAGATCATGCTCCTTCCCAGGGTGCCCAACACCCAATGACTCATCAGTGCAGGCATAAAGAGTCCTGATATACGTGGCCTATAATGTTGAAAGGTCATTTTAGATCCAGAGCTCTCCATGGGGTTGGCTGAGGCTATGATTGGAGCTGCCTTCTCAATGTCTCCTTCTTCCCACACCTGCTACGGTGCCTCCCTTTCAGAAATGTTGATCCCAAGGGCTGTCCTTATATAAGCACCCTACTCAACAAATTCTGTCTCACAGTTGGCATCCCAGGAGGTGAATCTGAAACATCCACCTAAGACAGCTTTGTTTCAAAGACAACCATAAATGCTTGTCAAGGTCAGCCTTTCTTCTCTCTTTAGCAAACTAATCACACACAAGCAATCATTTGTTCCTTTATTCATTTATTTTTTGAAAATGAGTAGAGCATCCTTCCTTCCCTGTAGACTTCTTTCCTATAGACCAGGAGAGGAACATAAGCATTTAAAATAAATGTGACCAAAATAAGATAGTAGCTCTTCTAGAGGTAAATGTGAAGCCCATTTGAACACACATAAGGAGCTAGAAATTGCTATTGCTGCGCTGGTTCCCAAGCACTACTGTAGCTTCTTTTTTCCTACTCTCTGCTAATGACAAACTCGATATTCACCTCTTTGAGGGAGCTTCTCCTGGCTAGCCTTCTCACTCTGTTTGTTTAGATTTTTGCTGTCAATTATGGAAATCTTTCTGGTTCAAATATCATTATCTTTACTTTTAATTCAAAATATGTGCCTGCAATTGGCAAAGTATAAAGTACAGAGTTTCACAGAATTGATTGGAAAGATGATATGCATAAGTTAACCATTTTCCTGAATACCCTAGTTGTCAGTTTGAACAACTTTCTGGAATGTATAGAAATGGCAGTAAGAGGTTTCAAGATAAAACATACAGGTTCCATAAAGACTGGGTTCATTATTTTCTAAAGATAAAATAATACTGATTTCTACAGCTCTGCTAAACATTTTCTGTCTCTTTTCGTATCTCCAGATAAACGAAGGGAAGATTTTAAAAAGCTAGGAAAATAACAAAAGTTAACTTTCAACTTACCTAGTAATTTTTCACTTACTACTCCATTACTAAAATGTTCTGCCTATGTCAAAATGACACCCTTTCATCTTACCCAGAATCCATAGAACGAATTGGGAGCTCGGTAAACATGTGAAATGAATACTTAATGGATAAGTTAATAGAAAGTCACCTGCAGCTTCTTTTCCATCAAAAATCTCAAAAGCATACTCTTTGAAAAGCATTTTTGCATGCATATACCATAAATATATGTTACAAGGCCTTGCCTCTAAATTTCTAGGGTCAAAGGAGTAAAAAATAGGATGCCAAGGTAAGACAAACTAGACAAGCAAGAAGCCATGTCTCATAGGTCTGTGGAACTGCTACCATATCCCAGAAGAAGCAGTAACATATACAGAAGTTCTACTTTGCACCTTTTCCAAGGGGCAATTGCATTTTCAGAAATTACGCATTTGAAGTTATTCTGTACTATCCTATTTATATAATATTTCAGTGATAATTATGCCAAAAGTCATATCTAAATCGCCACTCCTGTATGAAGTTGCTCTAAATTTAATACTCTACTCAACAGCTGTTCCTATGTTTTCTGGCAACATTTCAATGATTTAAAAGGAGAATATTTAAGAAAGTTGTAGATATTCTGTTTTAGATGAAGACACTAATAAATTACTCTTTCCGAGACACTTAAGTATACCTCAAATAAGTAAAAATTCGTGGCCTTTTCATGATTGGTGTGGGTAACATTAATAGCTTTGAAATAACAAATTGTAGTGAGTTGACTACTCCACTACCATCATACTACCATAAACTACAGGAAAGAGCAACCCAAGGCTTAACCCCTTGTGTGTTTGTTCTACAATGAGACTTTTACTGATTGGCCAAGACTTTTAAGGAAGTACTGATATTAGAATACTTAGCCTGAGCTCTAGGACACTGAAGTAAAAGGAGCATTTAGGGCTGAAACAGCACAACAGGATTTGGAGTAAAACAATAACAGAAGGCAGTGGACTCAAATATAATTCTTTATTTTTTTAAAGATTTTATTTATTTATTTGAGAGAGAGAGAGAGTGCACAGAGGAAGAGAGAGAAGGAGAAGAAGACTCCCCACTGGGCAGAGATCCCTACATGGAACTCGATCTCAGGACCCCAAGATCATGACCTGAACCAAAGGCAGACACTTAACTGACTGAGCCACCCAGGCACCCCTCAAATCTAACTCTAACAATTAAATCCAAATATGACCTCTTTGGCATTTTATCGCTTATAGTTAAATTAACCTAGAAAATCAGTCATTAAATGCAACAAAGAAAGATACATTCCCATAGAAACTGGACAAGTTGACAATTCAATTCACTGTACACTTTTTTATACACTCTACATCTATCAGTTTTAGCATATTTGCATACACAGAAAAAAAAGTATTACTAAGAGCATCTTCAGAGGCCAGGGTTACAAACTGAGTGAGCATTTTTAATTTGCTGGTGCTCAATTCCAGGAAATGGGAAAGCAGGATGATGGAAGGGAATAGGAAAAAATATAAGGAGTTAAAGGAAGAGTTCTTCCTAAAAAAAAACTTTGGTCCTTCTTTCCTCTGTTTTTTCATGTCTAGAGGCTGGAACACTATGTCTCACTCTTTGGTTGACCTTTCTTTCCCACTTAGTGACTAAGCAAGCAAAATCTGCAGGGCATGTTTTACAGAATTAAAATTTTTTAAATGTGAGAAATAACAAAAAAAAACCTATAAGGAATTCACTATAAATATCTCCCCAAGATTTGTCAATCTTGAAAATGAGTATAAAGCCTATTAAAGTTTATAAATTCTTGACTCTTAGCACCTCTTTATAGTGAAAGATTTTACACAACACTTAAGTGTTGCCTAAGTTCTTCCTGTGATCAAGCCTAAGATATTTGAGTGAGGATTCTATATACGATTTAGTTTTGTCCATTTAGAACGTATAAGGGTGTGTGTGTGTGTGTGTGTGTGTGTGTGTGTGTGTGTGTGTGTGTGAAGTAAAAAGAGGAGAGAGAGAAAAAGAGGGAAAGAGAAAAAAGAACCAGAGAAAGATCAGGCTTGGGGACACTGGTTTCTCTTAGGCAACTATCTTAACTGCAGAAGGTAAGGTAGAATCAGTGTTTAGCTTTTGTATAAAAATTAAAAATCAATTCTTTGGCAGATTCTTTAGCTTTTTAAGTCACAAGAGGCTAGATCTTTACAGCATCAAGAGCCAAGTTCTTGGTATCAATATAGGTACCGAGTGAATAAATAATTGATTGGTAAGTGCTATCCCCAGGCACCTGAAACTGGTAAAGATTTTTGCAAGTCGGGAAGAAGTGAGAAGAGTCAGAGAGTGAGAGTCATTGAAAGGACATTGAATCCTGCCCTACCTACATTAGCTCCAGAGTATATGTGCACATGAGGGGTGGACTGATCTCACGGATGCTTCAGGAGGAGACATGTTTCTTGCATGTCAGGAAGCAACCTAAGGCAGTGTCATGAGATTCCTCACATGCTCTGATAGGACACAATGAGCAAACAATCCCCCAGCACCTTCCATGCTCCTTGGCTGAGAGTGTCAAGGATGGGGCACCTTGAGCTGGTGGGCTGAAAAAGATGGATGACTATTCACTATTCACCATGGATGACGCCAAAGAAAGGACCATGCAGAGCTTTCACCACCTGTGGAAGGTTGAGTGAGGCAACCTAGGGACTGGGCCCTCTCAATGCATTCCCTGGCTGCTAACTTTCCACTGTGGACCAGCAGACTAACCTCCTTCAAGTGAGTTTCTTCTGAGCTTCTGTCTCATCCTGCCAGTTAGATGAGAGCACACTCAGCTCTTCCGTGACCACAAGGGTGGAGAAAACAGCGGACATTTCTCCCTTAGCAGGACTGGATTTGAATCTCTTAAAGCAGGCAGTTTCATATTCTACTGTTTGTGTTCTCTCTTACCTCCCTCCCTCCCTCCCTCCCCCCCTCCCTCTCCCTCTCTCTCTCTCCCACCCTTCCTGTCTCCTGAGTTACTTACCATTCCAGTGTCCTTGTACATAATCAAGGAAGCTGTAGGGAAGAAACAACTCATTTGCTAATTGATGATGGAAAACTAAATTTACTTCCATGCAAACTGATACTAGAGGAGAAGCCATAGACTGTTCAAGGAGTCAAACACATATTACAACTATCCTAGAAGAAAAGCAGAAGTTATAAACACATGGTGAAACTTCAAATGCGCATTCCAAATAGACAAAAAATTTAGAGCAAAAACTTTTGGAAAGGCTTAAGTAATTGTAGCCCCTGCCCTCCAACCACCACCACCACCAATCTCCAGAAGGAAAAGACTGCTGGTTGTTCACCTCCTTATATGCTTCCAAATTCTCTCTCCCGTACAGGTGGTCCTGGAGCTTTGTTTTTTCATGAAACATTCTTTCATGGGCACATCTCTTTTTATCAACAGAGTCCCATTGTCCTTTTTAGTTGTAACGTGGTAGTCTGTCCTAGTGGCCTACAATTTCAGCCGTGTCATTTTTCTTCTAACATGGGACATGGGCTGGTTGACAGTAAGCCATTGAAAAGGTCAGAGAGAAGAGCCTCTTTTATCTGCTTGGAGTTTGGGCAGAAACTCCATGAGATGATGCAGAAAGGGCTATTTCTCTGCAGCTCATGCTCATAGAACCCTTCAGGCCAATTTCCAAAAGGCAAAACGCATCTGATTCAGTGTTCTCTATTTTCTGGTGATGTTCTGCTTACAGAACCTGGTTTCTTCCCAGACTAATTGAAATGTCCTGTTCAAAAAAAAAGACTGCATCAAAACATATCAGACAAAGGACTAAAGAAAAATGACTCCAGGGCGCCTGGGTGGCTCCGTTGGTTAGGCGACCGCCTTCGGCTCAGGTCATGATCCTGGAGTCCCAGCCCTTCGTATTCTAAACATGGTCTATAAACCATCATTAGCATCCTCTCAGAACTTTATAGAAATGCAGAATCTCAAGCTCTATTCCAGACCTACCAAATTAGAATGTGCATTTTAAACAAATTCCCCGGTGATGCATATGCAGGTTACAGGCGAGAAGCACTAGCTTGTTCTATTTTCAATAACATTGGAAAACCCAAGAGATGGGAAATTTCCAAACTCTTCTAGGTTTGCTTCCTAATCTCGTCTTTTTCACTGATTCGGACGCTTAAGTAGTGATTCCAGTTTAAAGTCACTGAATTTTGGGACGCCTGGGTGGCTCAGTTGGTTAAGCGACTGCCTTCAGCTCAGGTCTGATCTTGGAGTCCCGGGATCGAGTCCCGCATCGGACTCCCTGCTCAGTGGGGAGTCTGCTTCTCCCTCTGACCCTACCCCTTCTCGTGCACTCTCTCTCACTCTCTCTATCTCAAATAAATAAATAAAATCTTTAAAAAATTTTTTTAAAAAGAAAAAAGAAAAATGACTCTGTTAAAATGATGGCTTCATTTCCTACTTTAGCAAATTCATGTGTCACAAATATTTTTGGAGTTTGTTGTCGGTCTCTCATTTTCTGGTGTGTTTTGTTAATTGAATGTCTATTTTATTGTCATATATTTTTCCTTTAGGAATTTTTTGTTTTACGTTGTCCTTAAAGTGATAACCAACACTCAAAAAATAGGAAATCATGTTTGTTTTCTTCTAGCATTTCTATTATTTATTTATACATGTAAATTGATACAGAGCTAATTCTGATGCAAGTAGTAACATACTTTGGATGTAAGTTTTTAATGTTATTAAATTGTCCATAATATCCCTATTGACTTCAAATGCCACATTTATCACAAATTATGAGATAAACATAGTCCACTCCTGGACTTGGTATCCTAATCTCTTGATATGTTGATTTTATTTTTTAGCATTCTGTTTTCATTTGCTAGTAGCATTCTCTTTGTTCTCGACTCCACATGTTCATTTCTCCAGATTAATTTTTCATAATCATTTCATGTAATAAAAAGGAGGTATTTTGAATATGAACCTATTTCAGTACAAAATTATCCTAATATGGGAACTATGTGTAGCTTTACAATATTGAGAACTCTTGCCTATACAAAAAGAAAGCTAAATAGTCACAGGACTAATCTAATATTAAACTGCTCTTACTAATCAATAATATAAAAAAATCTCATTTAAAGAAAAGCAAATTATATGAATAAGAATTTCACAAAAAGTGAAAACAAGATGAAAATAAACTTAGAAATATTCAGATCATTCACACACACACAAAAAAGAAATATACTATAAAACAGTAACAAAGCCCCATTTCCAAACTGCCAAAATGATACAAGACAAAATATCTTATAAGATCTTATGTTAGTGAATCTATGACAGAATAGGTATTGTCGTCTTTTGTGATACAATATGTCTATTTTAGGAAAGCAATTTGGAAGTATAGATACAAAAATTCATATTGCAAATCAACACATCAACAAGCCCACTTTTAGGAAATATCCGACAGCTTTCCCAAAGATAAAAATATCCAAAAATTCAACTGACAATGTTAATATCAAGAAATAGGAAACAGATTGAATAAATTACTATAAAGCTGTACAATGGAGTATTATGCAGGGATTAAGAAAAATGTGGTAAATTGACATGAAATGGCATAACAAGATGATTGTAATAAATGACCAGTAAATGTCAAATGAAGGGCATATCACAGAATGGTGGGTTAAGAATGATTCTAGCGTATAAAATAAGTTATTTATGAGTACATATTATATCATACAAAACTGACTAATCATGGGCAAGGGAAGAGGTGATCATAAAGACTGACTTTTTTGAACTATTATTCATATAATGTCCCTCTGTATCTTTCTGTGTGTGCTATTATTTTGTCATATACTGAAGCATGTATGACCATTTTTTTCAATAAGCCATTTTAAATTATTGTAAAAATTTAAATAAAAAATGCCAAACAGTGTGGTAAAAATATTGGCCTTTTGTGTTATGGTTAGGTTTCTATTTCTGTACTTATTCAAATATAAAAGCCATTATCAAATGGCTTGTAAAATTCAAAACAGAAATAACACAGTCTAATAAGTTGATGCTTTTATAACTTTATATCTTAATATTCCTAATGTTAAAAAGACACTAAAACTAAAAATAAGAGTATTTTGTGTCATAACTGTAAAGTAATTGTTAATACTAATGTAATAATAATATTTATGATATCTAACATTTTTAAAGTTGTCAAAGGTTTGTAGTGTGCATTATTATCTTATTTGGGCCTCATAACAGCCCTGTAAATTATAGATGAATATAATAAAATTGTAATAGAAATTACCCCCAAATTTCCCATATCCCACAAACATAAACATCTTACAGACAGAATGTTGCATTTTAAAATGCATCGTAAATATAAACTGAAACACAGATTTCAAAAATGTGTCTATCTTAAAATTTACCTCACTAAAGGTTTAGAAGCATAAAAGGACCACATTAGCATAGCCTATGCACATTAGCAGATTGTTTATCCATATTTAAAACCAATGCTTAGAATTATTTTTTTATATACTAGTTTGCTCCACATGTAGTGAATTTGTGTAAACTAGAGTGAAAACAAAATTCCCTTCTTCCTTGTTGCAGCCATATCCAAAGCCACTGCAAGCCACAGTTGTCACCTGGAACGCCACATAAGTCGGACTCAAGGATGCAATAATGAAGCAAAATTTTTTTTTTTTTCACTGCTCCTGCAAACCCTTTCATTGAGGTGTAATTTTCTCCTTCTCTGGATGAAACCTCAAGCAAAGCCCATAACTTTTCCAGTCATTGTCTGCTGTATAAAAGCCTCCTGTCACATTAATCACTCCAACGGATCCAAAAGATCCATTCCAGGAGCTGTTATGTTCAGACAAAGTAATAATCAAACTCCAAACTTTATTAGAATTCAAAATTACTCTCCTTCCTCTTCTTGGGCCTATGGAAGGCAGAAAGGGGTGGGGTGTTATCTGGCACCTCTCCTTTTTCTTCTCCTTCTCCCTCTTCTTCCTCCAAGCTAGGAGAAGCAAGGAATCAAGAGAGTCTTACTTCTGTCTACTTGGAGAATATGGTAAGCTGTCTGTGGATTCCATCCCACTTCCTAGGAAATGCGCCTCTCTTCCAGGCATTCTTGTCCCTCCAACGTACTTCACGTCATTCCAAATGACTATTGCATAGGAAATACATATTTTCTTTTAATTTGTCAACTCAAAACACTGGGGAGAAGCATGAGAGTGGACATGGCTGAAGGCAGCAGTACCTGGACAAGGAACAGGGATTTCTAAACACATAAACCAAGTGCAACTGGTTTGGGAGAATCATTTTCATACCCGACTACACCTAAGCCACACTTGTGCTTGACCTCTGAAAGTTTTTGTAAAAATTTAGTATCCAGTTTAGTCTTATTCATACTACTTCTCAAGCACCCATCCTCCTATTTTAATCTTGGCTGCAATTACATTTATGTCTATATACTTAAAGGTACGATTTATGCATATGGGTATATTAAAGATATGTGATGTCTTCAGGCTTTTTAAAGCTAACTTTAGCTTTATTTTTTGCATTGAATGACACATAAGAAATTTTTTAAAATATTCTCTGCATCAGGAAAGACCCAAGAATAAATTATTTTAATGATATTTTCCCTATATATGCATAGATTTAGCCTATCAGGAGGATGACTTGAACATAACAATTAAAAAAAGAAGTAACTTGTCAAATGAGGAATTTTCAAGTCAAAGTAAGTTGACATTGTCACTTTATATTAAAATGTTTGTGAAATTTGCTATTTCAAATAAAAGAAATTCAAGTTTCATATTTATTGACAAAGTTAATATAGGGATGCATAAGGTAATTTTCGGGGCTGCATCTTTGGCAACCACCTAATTCTATGTTATCTCATCGGTAAATTCACTATCCACCTGCTAAAATCAAAGTCTGTATTTTTGAAATTGATATGTATCTTGTCCTACTCCTTGCAGGAAAAAAAGAGAGGAGTATCTTATCATTCACTTAACACCTTAGGAAACTAAAATGTACGTTTCTATCACAATTTGGGTATCACAGAACAAGTATAAGTATCTGAATTTACAATTCCTACATTTTAATAGGTAAGATTTTCCAGTTGATATTCATCTGGCAACCAGTGGAAAATGATTTCCTTATTACTGTTTATCATCATTGGCAAAACTGTGGTGATGTCAGCATCCTATTGCAGTTTGTCTCTCAAAAAGACCAAATCATTTTAAGAGCTAGGGATCATAATGTGGCTATGAATAAGGGATTATTTAATAATAATCACATTTTGGAAAACTTATTATATCTTTTTCTATTCTTGTAACCATATAAGAGATTATTTGGCAAATTTGGTTATTCTACAAAATATAATAACATAAATATGGGGATTGGAATGGGACTCTACCTTCTAAGACCTTATAGAATGGAGATAGAATGGATAGGCACAAAAAACAAAAATTATAATGCAATGTATTGTTGTTATATTAAAGTTATATGACAGATACAGAAAGAACTTAAGGCAGATTGCTGATAGTTATCTGAGAGGATCCAAGATATATTTAAAGAGCAGAGGAGCCTTGAGCTAAGACTGACAGGATGAAGAGGCACTTGGGTGACAATCAGCAGCAGATGTGACAGATGAAAGGAATATCAGGTGTGAAAGCATGAGTCTGACAACGTCTGGGAACACTAAGTAATTCAGAAAGGGAAAATGGAATGTTGAATCAGGTGAGATACAACATTTACGTATGGTTCACACTAAGAAAAATCTGGTATATTATGCAGGAGATTAGATTATTCTCTAATTAAGTTTTTAATAATTACACTTCCATTTGTCATTGACTAGTCAGATATCTGTGTTGGAGAGATCATCCTGGAGGTGATACTGAGGATGGACTAGAGGAAGATAAGCATAGAGAAAGAAAGATAATTAAGGAGAGTAATACAATTATCCAAGTGAGAAGAATGAGGGAAGAGAATTAGGGCAGGGACAGTGAGGATGGAGAGGAGGGGACCAAGAAGAGAGATGTTTAAGATTGAGAATGTGCTAAGTTACTGACTCTGGAAGGTCACCAAGTAGAGAAATCTAGGATCAAGTTCCTCTGTTTCTGGGTCGAGCTAATGAGAGGATACTGTTTATTCCTGGGATGCAGGGGAGGTCCAATACTAGCAAATTAATCAATGTGATACACCACATTAATAAAAGAAAGGATAAGAACCATATCATTCTCTCAATAGATGCAGAAAAAGCATTTGACAAAATACAGCATCCATTCTTTTTTTTTTTAAGATTTTATTTATTTATTTATTTGAGAGAAAGAGAGAGAGAAACAGCATGAGAGGGGAGAGGGTCTGAAGGAGAAGCAGGCTCCCCGCTGAGCCGGGAGCCCGATGTGGGACTCGATCCCAGGACTCCGGGATCATGACCTGAGCCGAAGGCAGTCACTTAACCAACTGAGCCACTCAGGCGCCCCCAGCATCCATTCTTGATAAAAACAAAGTAGGTATACATGGAACATACCTCAACATACAAAAAGCCATATGTGAAAATCCCTATATTACAAAGCTGTAATCATCAAATTAGTATGGTACTGGCACAAAAACAGACACATAGATCAATGGAACAGAATAGAAAACCCATAATTGGACCCACAACTATATGGTAAATTACTCTTTGACAAAGCAGGGAAGAGTATCCAATGGAAAAAAGTCAGTCTCTTCAACAAATGATGTTGGGAAAACTAGATGGCAACATGCAGAAGAATGAAACTGAACCACTTTCTTACACCACACACAAAAATAAATTTGAAATGGATGAAAGACTTAAATGTGGGACAGGAAACCGTCAAACTCCTAGAGGAGAATGCAGGCAGCAACCTCTCTGACCTTAGCCATAGCAACTTCTTACTAGACCCATCATCAGAAGCACTGGAAACAAAAGCAAAAATGAATTAGGACTTCATCAAGATAAAAAGCTTTTGCACAGCAACAGAAACAGTCAACAAAACTAAAAGGCAGCCTACAGAATGCGAAAAGATATTTTCAAATGACATATCTGATAAAGGGTTAATATCCAAAATCTATAAAGAACTTATCAAACTCAACACCCCAAAAACAAATAACCCAGTTAAGAAATAAGCAGAAGACATGAATAGACAGTTTTTCCAAAGAAGACATCCAGATGGCTAACAGACACATGAAAAGATGCTCAATGTCACTCATCATCAGGGAAATACAAATCAAAACCATGATGAAATACCACTCATACCTGTCAGAATGACTAAAATTAACAACACAGGAAACAACAGATGTTGGTGAGGATGTGGTGAAAGGGAAACCTTCTTGTGCTCTTGGGGAGAATACAAATGGTGCAGCCACTCTGGAGAACAATATGGAGGTTCCTCAGAAAGTTAAAAATAGAACTACCCTGTGACCTAGCAATTGCACTATTAGGTATTTACCAAAAGGATACAAAAATATAGATTCAAAGGGGTACATGCACCCCAATGTTTACACAGCATTATCAACAATAGCCAACCTCTGGAAAGAGCCTGAATGTCCTTCAACTGATGAATACAAAGAAGATATATATAATGGAATACTACTCAGCCATCACTTGATCTTAGCCAAAAGGCCGAGAAGCGATAATACTACTCAGCCATCAAAAAGAATGAAATCTTGTCGTTTGCAATGACACGGATACAGCTAGAATGTATTAGGGTAAGGAAAATAAGTCTGTCAGAGAAAGATGAATACCATATGATTTCATTCATGTGGAATTTAAAAAACAAAACAGATGAACATATGGGAAGGCGGAAAAAGACAGAGAGGGAAACAAACCATAAGAGACTCTTAATGATAGAGAACAAACTGAAGGTTGATGGAGGGAGGAGGGTGGGGTATGGGCTAAATGGGTGATGGGTATTAAGGAGGGCACTCGTTATGATGAGCACTGGGTCTTATATGTAAGTGACAAATCACTAAATTCTACTCCTGAAACCAATATTACACTAGATATTAACTAACTAGAATTTAAATAAAATTTTGAAAAAAAAA